>NW_027412533.1:16949810-16998272 GCF_025532065.1 Leptinotarsa decemlineata
TCACCACATGTGTCAGAGCTCACTGAAAATAGAAATCCGCCACCCCGTGTCAGAGCTCACTGAAAATAGAAATAAATTAGTAACATTTCTTGTAATACATTGTATTAATTTCAAGGCATGAAAACAATAAGATTTTATTTCAACCTAGTTATTATTTGTTATATATGAACAAATTATTTGAGTAAATGGTAAATGTGATGCACTGTTTGGAACCTTTGGTGAGTAATGATATTACTGCAGTTTTATCCCAACACCAAACCGTTAAGCGTTTCTCTTTTAGAACAGATTTCATCAATGACACCAAAATGTTCAATTGTGATAGAAACAATTTATCATATCTTTTTTAACACTCGCATGGTGTTTTTACACACCGTTATAGGAAATATGAAAAAATCGTATCAGGCTGAAAAAAGTTAAAAGAAGTTTATATAGCACGAATCTAAAATGATATATCGAGGGATGAAAACTGAGAGAATTGAGAACATTTTTGTTGATAAAAGACTATTGTGAAAAAAGTTGAAAAAAGTGTGTATACCCCAAATCTAGAACAATATACCGAGGGGTGAAGACTGAGAGAATTGAGAAAAATTTTGAGGCAGAAAATGACGAATATACGGTGTTGGAAACGGACATAAAAAAAGTTTGTGAAGTCGACAGAGCATGAGAATATAGACGTAATACAGAGTGTTTCAGTTTATTAAATATATGGCAGAAAACGATGAATATACAGTATGGGACCATTCAAGAATTGAAACAGGGTTTCAAATGTATTTTTTTTCAAGTCGGAAAAGTTTGTGAACTCGTTACGTGAGAATTTAGGAAGTTATACAGAGTGATATAACTATAGTATGATGAAAAATATGCTACGATGTTTGAGAAAATAGAAAAATAATTTTTCTCCCACCAGAACAGAAACAATGTCTCTCAACATACATTTCGCCAATCAAGTTAATACTATCAGGAGGTGATAAGTGATTGATCATCTCTCATGATGCTAATTTGGTTGTGACTTTGGGTGTTCAAAAAGTTGAGGATGAACTCTAAGGAAATTACTTAGATGTAAAGTGTTGGAGATATTCAAAAATTGCATATAGAAGAATCATATCAGGAAAAATTGTTATTATATCTTGTTGCAAAATTTGACTCAAAAAAAATGGTATTTAACAAACTTTTGATGGAGACGAGAAAAGAAATTGAAAAGTTTGGCAAATCAAAGGTGCGTGCATCAAATCTATAAAGTTACACAGATTATTCAGTTTTATGAGCGAACAATATTTTTAGAAACGTTATAGCAGGCAGAATATGATGATCATACTGTGTTGTACGATTTGTAAAGAACTTTGGAGCGGTGAAAGGTTTATTTTCAAAGTGAAATAACATGGAAAATGTTTATGAACGTGAACTTGAGATGCTCAAGAATCTAAAAAAGTTATACAGAGAGTTTCAAGTATAGAATGATGAAAAATTAAAAATTTTTTTCATCGTTGTCATCATTTAATTATTATACAATATAATATTGAGAAAGCGGTGATATTCGATATTGAAGAAATTTACCATAATTACTGAAAAAAATCTTTTTGATATGATGGATTTTCATCAAGTATATCGGGCAGTTCCATTCAATTTATATTTTTATTCATAATTTATGTTTTATTTTTTGTTGAAGTTTATTGTTGAAGCTGCACTTTTGATTCTCTTCGCAAAAATTCAGTTATGCGGCGATATCTAGGAACATTTTCCAGGTTTTATAGAAAAAAAGTGTATTCATTTAATGACGTTGAGGTGATCAAGTCCTTTGATACTCCAATAGTTTTTTTAAAAAAATCTCATATGTACACGTGCATCATTGCCATTTTCATGATTGATTGATATATTCAATTTCATAATAATAAAAAATATAAATTTTGCTACACATATGTTGACATTATGGTCATATACTCAAATGAAGTCTTTTGCCGATAACCTGCAATGTTTCAAGCAAATGTACGTCAAATCCTCCATTAACCCAATTAAATATCGACTCGATGCTCCCGAGCCACTTGTCCGAATACCATGCAGAAATGGCACCTCACATCATAACCAACAGTAAATATTCCCGTTACATTACCTCTGGACCCCGCACCTACTGCATTACATCGTCGTTACCTCAACTACGGTACATCTTCACTAAACACATAACGACAGGATTCGGGATAGTAATTCACGGCGTCTGGACAGGCCCATTCGATAGACATTACGGTAATTTGAGCCGATCGCCACGGTATGTTAATCACCACCTGGCTGTTTAATCCGACCTTCCTGAAACGTTAATTAGCGACGGGAGAGAATCGATTTGCTCCGTTTTAGCTCCCCACCGATTTACTAATAACTCGTCAACCTGGTGGTAAATTGGATCTGAAACTATGTGAGCTATACTTTGCAAATATCTTGATGTTTGTCAAACTCGAATACGTTTGAGAAATCAAATGCGCGATACATGGAAGCGGACTGGGGCCTGATGGAAAACACATTCTTGAAAGATGATGATGACATAGACAGGCATCTTATATAATCTGGTTGTCGATAGTGCAGTGAAACAACTTTAATAACGAGAGTAACTACCGAAAAGAACGGCAAGTAGCAGCACAAACTCGGATAACCCTGGTCATCAGAACTGTCGTAATTTATATGTGAAAGGCCAGGAAAATGATCAAATTATTAAGTAAATTTATAAGAGTTCCACGGTTTTGTTTCTTTTCGGATAGCGTAGACTCTTGACTTTGGAGTCTACGTAACAGAATGATACTGGATTCGGGAGAACCACGAACTGGCGATATATATGTTTAATAATTCGACGTAAAACTTCAGGAAAAGAATTACTATTGCCTAAGGCACTGATAGTTATGAATATGTAATATTCCGAATCAAAATTCGTAACATTCATTCTTCCACACGTTCCTACATAGTGGAATATGGCGTATGTCAGCAGGAAAACTACTTGCCTAAATAATACGATGATTGACATTGATTTATATCCGACAAACATTTGTACAAGTTTCACAAAGGAAATTATTGTAGATGCTTCTCTTTCGTCTGTCAGTAGGACTTTTGCTGATATGAATCGAGTAGGTCACCTACTGTTCCTCAGATCCAACCAAGATAACAATGCCGTGGACTCGACTGATTTTGTCGGAAGTAGACTGTCCTTACACCCTCTACTACCTACTATAAATATTGTTATTGATTTTTACCTGAATTCTTCTTGATTAACCTCTTTCTTCCCGTAAAGTTAAATCTAAAGTTCTCACGGATAGGAATATGCTGAACTGGTTTTCCGGGTTTTTGATCCGTGTTATGTGTCTATCATCTTCAATCTCAGCGACGTTTCGACAAAGTCTCATTTGTCATCATCTGGATATTACTGTTAAGTGTTCGGAAGTCGGTCAAACTTATTCGATTTCCTGACTAGACGATTCAGGTCATCATTATTATCGCAAGAACAAATATAAAAGTAATGTACATTTCGTCAGATTCTGAGGTATTATACATAACCCATCCGAAACTAGTAATATGAGCAGCCACTCGAGTTAGACACCCCAGCCCTAGTGCATTTCGAAGCTTTCAGCAGATAACTTCGACAACCTGAGCTCAATGAACTGCGCAACCCGATAAGCCCAGATGACGTTCGATGAGCCCTTGTAGGTTTTAAGAACGTTGCTGCTCCAGGCCCAGATGGGCTGAATACTTATTGGTGGAAAAAAATACTAAGCACTCTACGCCGTCAGGCCAGAATTTTCAAATATTAACCAATAATAATAATTCAAATATAAAAAAATAATAATGAAACAAATATCAATGATAATATAGTTGATACGATTCCAATTTTGCTACGGTTCATCTCATTATCTTACATTTCTGATATCACACCAAAACTTGCACGGATCTTTAATAAATATAATAATAATATAAAAATTCAAACAAAATGGTTCTTTCTATAAATTATATTTTCACTAAAGCAAAAAAACTCCAATACATTTTCAATCAAATATATCATACATATCATACACATACCATGTGTACATTGCGTCAAAATATATATTGGTAAAAAAAAGACCGTACAACTTCTCACAAAAGTGACTGCAGATTATTAGCACCACAAAGGTGCGCCTTATGGTAACTTTCACATTTGTTTCTTATGATAATAATGATAAACTGAATCGTCTAGTCAGGGAATATTTCGGTACCTAATCATTTGGAGGTTCCGTTAATAATAGATATATTGGCATTGTTCATAGAAGAGCTCTTGATATTGGAAAGAAAACACACGGTTTATTTGGAAAATGAAAAATAATTTGAGACAGGATTGCTTTGGTATAACGATAATGTAACTTTATCAGAAAGGATATCAATTGCTATAAACAGTTAGATTTCTATTGAGAAAAATGTTGAGGGATAAATTTATTTTGGTCAGTACCTACAGGAACAAAATTAGAGACTACTTGAAAAAGGGGTACATTCGAAAATTAGAAGCATCCGACGCTATTGAACAAAGTTCTCGTACAAAGTATTTTCTACATTTCGGTATCGTGAACCCCATTAATCCAATAAGTAATGGTACCAACTCAATTATAACCTTCCACAAGTTTCGGATTATCTAACTTTATCACAAGGTGTTCTAATGCGCTTTCGTCGATTCAAATGAGGTTTTTGTGGGGATTTATGTTCCATAGAGTAAAAATTCGCTAGGAGGATATATGTGCGCAGCTGTTTCTTTGACAGAATGGCGAGCAATATAGGCAGATACATGTATACTACTTTATAGGTGATGATGTTCGGTACAGTTCGGTACTGTTAAAAATGTAAGTGCCAAGCAATCGAACTAGCCTCAATTGATTAAAGATGTCGGGATAAATTTCTATGTTGATGACTATCGGATTGTTGTGATACAGAGCAAGAAGCACTCTCACAAATCGAAAGTATTATTGAACTTCATAAAAATGGTGGTTTCGATATTGTTCAGTGGTCACCTTTGGTCATCGTAAAATACGGTAACGAAGATGCCGAAAAATATTTTAATAAGTCATCGTTGATGTGGATTTGTCTACGTTTATTGTCGATTATCATAAGGTTCCCAAAGAAATAACTGACGGCACGGTGAATTCTGCAGGAAGTCAAGTTTTGCAGTCAGTTACGTCGATTTTTGATCCCTCAGACTTTCCGTATTATTGTCTATCAAAGGAAAATCATTATTCAGGCATTCTGACGAAGTAGCATAGGATAGGACGATATGATTTCAATATTCCATAGATGGCATGCTAAGGCAAACAGAAATCCAAAAATTACAGTGGTCGCCTACCTGAGAGTAATTTTCCAAACACACATTGAGGTATTTTTCGTTTTAGCAAAGACCAATTGAATACCCTGAATCTTATTTTAGGTCCAAGGCTTTAGTTACGAGCTGCAGTGATGGGTAGCCGATTGTTATGGACATATCTACATGGATCAATAAGTCCCGAGACTAACCCAGAGATGGCGCTCTTAGTAAACCAGTAACCACGTCTTTCTAGAGTACTAACCTTTTGCTTGAAACGTGTCGAAATTTTAAGTCGATCGGACCAGAAACAGCTGAGTTATCGAGGTTAGAGTGAAGTCGATTTGTAGTTTGTTTAAAAAATGGAAAAACCGAGTTTCGTGTTCTGATAAAACATTGTTTTTTAATGGGTAAAAACACCGTGCAAGCGAAAGAATGGATTGAAAAAATTACCCGACTCTTGTCCATCAAAGCAACGATTTGTCGGTGGTTTGCCGAGTTTAAACGTGGTCGTACCGACACAATGACGCAGAACGCTCGGGTAGACCTGTGGAAGCTGTTACACCGGAAAATGTGAGTGAAGTGACAAAAATTGTAATGAAAGATCGTAAAGTGAAGCTCCGTGAGATTGCTGAGATGACACAGATATCATATGGAAGTGTATTTACTATCCTTCATGAAAAATTGAGCATGAAAAAGGTTTTTTCTAAGTGGGTGCCGCGATTGCTTCGATGGAACAAAAACAGCAACGAGTCGATGATTCAGAAAGCTGTTTATCGCTATTTACTCGCAACAAAAAAGATTTCTTGCGTCGTTACGTGACCATGGACGAAACATGGATACATCACTACACTCCAGAGTCAAAGCGGCAGTCATCTGAGTGGCGCACAGCTGGCGAAAGCCGTCCGAAACGTCCGAAACGCAGCAGTCAGCTTGCAAAGTGATGGCGTCAGTTTTTTGGGATGCGCATGGCGTGATTTTCATTGACTACCTCGAAAAAGGTAAATCGATCAACAGTGATTATTATATTGACTTACTGGTACGTTTGAAGGAGGAAATCGCAAAAAAACGACTGCACATGCAGAGAAAAAAAAATCCTTTTTCACCAAGACAATGCACCTTGCCACAGATCGATGAAACAATGGCAAAATTAAACGAATTGGGCTTTGATCTGCTTCCCCACCCCCATACTCACCAGATTTAGCCCCCAGTGACTACTGGCTCTTTGCTGATCTTAAAAAAATGCTCCAGGGAAAAAGATTTGGCTCAAATGAGGAGGTCATCCCTGAAGCTGAAACTTATTTTGAAGCGAAAGATACATTTTTTTATAAACATGGTATTGAAAAATTGGGAAAAAACGTTGGAACCATTGTATCACCCTAAAAGGAGATTAATTTGATGAATAAAAAAAAATTGTAAAAAAAATGTTGTTTTCATTGTTAGTCTCGGGACTTATTGATCCATGTGTTATTAGGTACATATTCCAAAATAGTTCTGTGAATCAGACTTCGATTTTTCAAATTTTTATCTGAACGATGACATTGAGAGTAGTAGTTGTTTACAGCTGATTCTCGGCCTCCCCCCACCACTATGACGTATTATTGCTTTTTTTATTGGTTTTTGTTTGGTGAAGTTTTTTTGTTGTGCAGTGAAGTCAAGGCGTTGTGACCTTGAAGTGTCTAGTGCATGGATCGTTCAGATTTTTTTTTCATATGAGATTTTGTGTGTTTATGTGTGTGTGTGTGTGTGTGTGTAGGAGAATGCACGGTACAGGGTTTCATCATATGTGCTTGTTTGTCTATGTACAAACATACGTCTGCATACTTCGAAGATCCTCCAAGTAATAAATGCTCCATCGGTGTGAGGGTACCAACTTAGTAGTGGAGTGACGTCACAGCAATAACCGTTCAACGGCTAGAGAGCGACTGTTCACTCCACGACGTGTGGCAGAGTAATGCGTATTCATCGGTCTGCCCTCACCTCTCCCGAAGCGATGAAGGTTCGCTCTAGCCCCGCTATCGATGGTGACACAACGGCAGCCGAGGACCGTTTGCCTAGCGTCTACCCTCTCCGAGAACCGCAACGCCACTGCTTGCTCGTATATCGACATCTGTTATCGCATCCAGTTGGGAGGTAATCTTGGCGCATTTAGTTGAGAAAGTGGGGTTGGCTATACGTCCTTGACGGGTCTATCAGAGTGTATTTAAGAAGCGTACAGTGTTGGCTAATGTCAGTTTACATCAAGTGAGTTAGTGAGAACTATATAAAAAATGTATTCCTGTGACTGTGGTAAATCTTTCACTCGTAGTGATAATCTTCGTCGGCATCAGCTCCAGAGTTGCCAAGGAGGGCCTGCAGTGAAACGGGTGAGAGTGGATAATGCAACACCTATGTATACGTGCAATTGTTGTAATGTGACAATTCCTATGAGCCAAGTGAATTCTCACCGAAGAACCATGAGTCATAAAAATAATGCATGTGTTCAATTGTCTGACGGTGTTCAAATTATAACGAATGCATTCAATTGCCGCATTGCTACATACAGGTGAGAGTTCGATAATCACATACTACATGTCATTTTCACAATATTAGGCCCTCAGACTCCTCCTTACAATGAACCATCTAGGATCCATTCATCGCATCCCCTCCAATCTTATCCACATTCCTAAAAAAATTTCCAACACAATATTCATCATCAAACTCTTTCGAATCCTACCAAACCAAATTCCCCAACCAATATTCCCCCCAATCTTCAAATCAATCATAAAAATATCATTCCCTATCATACCAATATTGGCCCCCCGACTGACCCGGATCGTGACCAGGTATTTAAAATTTAAAACAAAATAAGAAGAATAATAAATTTTTTTTATAATTCAGGTTGGACTTGTGAAAAATATTGTTCGCGGTCAACATTAATAAATACAGTCCACTGGAAGGACGTTCATATGTTAAGCTGCCTCAAGTATTCAATGGAAGAAAGCTATGTGAATGTTCGTACTGAAGATCAATAAGTTTTTGCTTGGGCTATAACATCAGCATAATATCCTGCAGATAGTCGAGTGTCCGAATTCTAACGTCATATCCACATTTTTCCACAGTTTTAGATGTCACAGGTATGGATTTTCCGGTTAAAGTTAATAATAAGAGTATCGAAATATTCGAAGATAGGAATGATATTTCAATTAATGTTTACGGTTTAGAGAGTACATTTGAGAAGGGTAAAATGAAGTATGAAAGTGATTGGTCCATTGCGATACTCACAGAGAAGACTCCGGAGACATGTCAATTTGTTTGTTTATAACTGATGACTCCGGTAATGGTCACTATTGTTGGATCAAAGATCTTTCAAGATTAGTTTCCTAATCAACTATCAGCTCATAGACAGAAAAAATATTTTTGTGACGGATGTTTGATATATTTTTCTGATGAGAGATTGCTTTTACGTCATAATATGTATGATTGTAATCACATTAGTACCACAACACCAACTACTAATTTAAAGATCAATAAATATGGTAGAATGGTTGCGAAAAATAAACTAATGTTTGAAAACTTTGAGAGGCAAATGAGGGTGCCATTTGTAGTGTATGCTGATTTTGAATCAGTGCTTAAACCGATTCATGTGAATGAGCCAAATCCTGGAAGTTCATACACGATTAAAACATTCAAACATGCCCCATATTCATTTGCTTATTTGATAAAGTGTTCATATAATGATGATTTGACAAAATTTGTTACATATAGGGGTGTAGATGCAGCTCAGAAATTTGTGAGTAGCATTGAAGATGATTTGAAAGAGATACATGAAAATCATCTCAGAAACCCTAAACCAATGGATACACAAACTGTGAAAAAGAAGAACAGTTTGTTGCAGCCAGAACTTGTGGTATATGTAATAAAGCATTTACTGATGGTGACGTCAAAGTAAGAGATCATTGTCATGTCACAGGAAAGAAAAGATCACATGCCGCTCACATCGAAATGTAATTTAAATTTCAAAATACCAAACTTCATACCTATCATTTTTCATAATTTAAGTGGTTATGATTGTCATTTATTCATAAAAGATTGTATAGGAATAAAGAGAAAGTTGATGTTATCCCGCACAAACTAAAGAGAAATATATATCTTTCACGAAGCATCTCTTTACACACAGCTATACCGATAAAGATGGTGTGGTTAGGAAGAATTATCTCAAAATGAGATTTATCGATAGTTATAAATTTATGACTAATTCGTGGAGAAGTTGGTGCAAACTTGACCTCCGATCAATGTTTGGAGATGCACAAACATTTCCCACAAATTGAGAAATTCAATTTGATGAGACAGAAAGGTGTATTTCCATATAGTTTTGTTGATGACATTGACAAATTGAATTATCCATTACTTCCGACAAAAAATCAGTTTTATGACACACTCAATTGTGAACATATATCGGAAACTGATTATGATAGGGCTAGAAAAGTTTGGAATTTATTCGAGTGTCAGAATTTGGGGGAATACTCTGATTTGTATTTGAAGTCGGATGTATTGCTACTATGTGATATTTTTGAAAACTTCCGCACCACAAGTTTAGAGATATATAACTTAGATCCGGCACAATATTACACTGCACCTGGATTATCATGGGATGCCATGTTGAAGTTCACTAATGTTGATTGGAATTACTAACTGACATTGATATGATTCACTTTTTTCAAAAAGGTATACGAGGTGGAATTAGTCAATGTAGCGAGAGGAAACATATAGCAAATAATAAATTTTTACCCAATTATAATCCCAACGAACTTCCACATTCATTACATATTTAGATGCAACAAATCTATACGGTCACAGTATGTCACAACCTCTACCAACAAGTGAATTTACATGGTTGACACCAAATAAATTCTTAATCTCGATGGATGGATGTGAGTACTGATAGTCCGTATGGGTATGTATTTGAAGTGGACATTCATTATCCACAAGAGTTGCATGATAAACATTCTGACCTTCCATTTTTAGTCGAAAAAATAATACCACCTCGTACACAATCGAAAATTCCCAAATTAATTCCAAATTTTGAATGATAAAAGAAAATATATTGTTCATTATAGGAATCTACAGCAAGCTGTCAAAAATGGATTGATTGTAATGAATACACATAGAGTATTGAAATTCAAACAATCATGCTGGATGAAACCCTATATAGATCTTAATACTGAAATGCGTAATAGGTCTAACAACAAATCTGTTAAAGATTTCTATAAACTAATGAATAATGCGGTGTATGGAAAGACAATGGAGAATGTAGATAATCGAATTGATGTTAGACTCGTTACACATTGGGAAAATATAAAGAAAAATATAGGTGCCAGCACTCTCATAGCCAAACCAAATTCAAAAATTGTTCAATTTTCACTGATAATTTCGTTGCCATTCAATTGGGAGAGTGAAGGTTCATTACGATAAACCATTATATTTGGGATTTTCCATATTAGAATTATCTAAAACAGTCATGTATGACTTTTTCTATGGATGCATCAAACAACACTTTGATGAAAATGTCTCTTTACTTTACCAGATACCGACTCGCTCATTCTTTAAAGTAAACACAGAAAATTTTTATGAATTCATAAAAACTAACATAAGTAGATTTGATACATCCAATTACAGTATAGTTAACCAATTCAATATTCCAGTAACAAGTTCAGTCTTGGGTAACTTCAAAGATGAATTTCCAAATGATTCCAATCATGAGTTTTTATGGTACAGGTGCTAAAGCATATTATGTGAAATCTGTTGATGGTGAATTTAAGAAAGCCAAAGGGGTAAACGATCTGTAATAAAGAATGAATTGACATGCGAAGATTATCAAAAAATCGTCGAACAAGGTGGTATGATATTCAGAAAGATGAATTTCATTTAGAAGCGTGTTACATGATATGTATACTGAATTAAAAAATAAAGTTGCATTATCATATCACGACGATAAACGATTTATCATTCCGAATACTACCCACACTCTTCCTTGGGGTCATAATGATATTGAATTTTATGAAATTGATCCAAATGAGAACATTCGTTGGATAAGTAATATTATTCAACAATCACAATCTCAGGAGACTCCATTGGATCAATTGATTAATTTATTATCTGCCGAGATCAATGATTGAAATATCATTCAATATCTTCAAAACCGGAAAATTCAATATTGATATTTATGTAGCCATTTATAATTAATAATATATGATAGAAGTAATGTGATATTAATGTATTATGTATGTATGTATATGTATTACTGTATGAATAAAAATGATTAAAATTTTATTTGTATTATTTCTATTTCCCTAATCAATTACTGCAATATATAGTATAATGTAAATGACAGAAATATCAGTTTGAAGAGAATCATCGTAGAGTGCACAATGTCTAAAACAATCGATAAGTTTGGTAGAAAAAGAAAATGGGGTGGTAATGTCATTCGAGGTCCTCCTGGGAATGGTTTTAAATTAACAAAAGATGGTCATTATGACATGCAAAGAAAATATTGAAAAATACAAGTGAACCAATTGACAAGAGTGATTGTGTAACTGTATCATATCTTGAGGGGAAATTAATGGAGCAAAGGAAGTTATACTTCTAGCCCTACAAGCTGCAATACAATCCACAATAGGCCAATATTGCTCGGACGCCCGGCAAGCATTTGACGATAAAATTGCAGAGGCTCGGATAACTTTCACTCGTAAATTTGACAAACTTACAAGTGATGTAGACATAAAAATGTCTGACATAAACAGCGTCTACAAATAAAAAATTTGATGCTATGTCAAACATAACAGGGACTACAATGAAAAAGTATGATGTACTGGAACAGAGAGTTGAAGTATTGGAGAAAAACCATAAAGAAGTTTTGGAGAGAAACTATAAAGTCAGGCCATCATCATCAGTTGGACTGGGATATCCAGGACTGAACATTAATCCAAATCATAGAATAATACAACCAAACCAAAACCAACTGATGATGTATTAATGGAACCAACATGGTGAATGTATTCCCTCGTTAGGTTAGGTTAATAGTTACGTTAGGTTAGCTGCATACTTACGTTAGGTTAGGTGTTAGGTTAGTATTCCCTCGTTAGGTTAGGTTAGGTTAATAGTTACTGTAGGTTAGGTTAGGTTAGGTTAGGTTAGGTGTTCGGTTGCATAGCGGTAGGTTAGCGTACTAGGTTAGGTTACGTTAATACATACGATAGGTTAGGTGTTCGGTTGCATAGCGGTAGGTTAGCGTACTAGGTTAGGTTACGTAATACGTTAATTAACGTTAGGTTAGGTGTTCGGTTGCATATTATGTTACGAACGCGCGCGCGAAGAGGGCGTAGATGTCTCTCAGATGTCCCGCCTAGCTGGGGCCGGAGGCCCCACCCACCTGGGCGGAGCCCAGGCAGTGGGCGTGGCCCGTTAGGGCCACGCCCCCCCCCCGTCGTCACCAACTTTTCGGATACCCCGCCCCTTTCCGAAGCCCCGCCCCCTTTCCGAAGCCCCGCCCCTCCCCTCCCCGAAGCCCCGCCCCCCGACTCCCAACATTTGCGCATGTACACCCCTACCCTCATCGCGCATGCGCTCCCACCATTTTCCCACCGCTCACGAATCGAAGTCGATACCCTCCGGAGAGCACTCCACAACATTCAGTTCGAGAAGTCATCTCATCGAGAGCAGTCCACTCCACAACAAGGCAGTACGTTCCAACGACCAACTTGATATTTGAGTAAGTAAATTAGGAATGTTATTTTTATATCAACTAACTTTGTATTATTTTCTTCTTTTTCAGAATGGCAACCAATACACAGGAGGTGAATAATGCTGTGGCGTCTATTCTGCCGGTGTCCGCTGACCAGGAGGAGGCAGCATCTTCGAGAGCGGTGACGGTTGACCAGCCAACCACTTCGCGTTCGCGAGTTAGGTGCAGATCTTCTAGCCCTGACTTATTCGAGGAGGAGGAGGAAGTCAGGGCTGTGAAGAAGGTTTGCCAACGACCTGCAGCAAAGGTTGGTCCTATTTCAAAGTACCGAGCTACTTGCAATAGGACTAATCCTTATGCAGGTAGTTTTTCGAAGTCTCGTAAGAGGGCACAAGATGCAGAGCACCGCAGTGGAAATTCCGAGGAGTCCTTCTCCGGAGTTGGTGATTTGTCGCCGTTGGTGACGCGACTACCACCGCTGCCAGCGACACCGGGGATCCTGAGGTGTTGGTGCCACAGCCTATCGGAGAGGTTAGTGAAAAGATGAGTGTTTTTCTGCAGAGATGCAAGAAAGCAGAACGAGCTGCCCGATCTAGCGAGGCCCGCGTTGGTTACCATGAAGCGACAAATGGCTGAAATGGATAACCGACGGAGGGAACTCCAAAAGGAAATGGCCGAAATAGATCGGAAGTATGCATCTCTGCAGGAAAGGTGTAAAGCAGAGACCTCTTCGATAAAGCTGTACAAAAAAATAGTGACAGTTATGGACACTCTTTTTGTAGATGAAGTGTAAATATAAGATTAGTTTTAGGTTAGTTAGGAGTATTTAATTATGGTAGTTTTAAGTTTATATTTGTTAAGTTTATATTTTGAATAAAGGAAAAGGAAGTGAAATAAAGGGTGTACACTGTTTTTTGGTTTGGTACACATTGAACAATGCGATGGTTGGAGCATTTTCTTCACTTCCTCTTATTATTATTATTATTTTTTTTATTTCAATTCCAAGTTCTTCTAGACAAATACCTCACATCAATTTTTGTGTTCTCTAATCACTTGTAAATAAATTTCATGTGAAGAAAATTAAAAAAATAAAAAATAGACATGTTTCATAGTGAAATCGACAAGTATATTTCATTTGTATTTTATCCATTCAAGTATCTCTTTCATTGAATATGTCTTATGTCACTTTGCAATTTACCCCTACTCATTGAATATGTCTTATGTCACACTACAATTTACCCCTACTCAATGTTCCACTCCTCTCCCACTCCCTCTCGAAAGTATAAAAGTAGAAATCATCTGATGAAACATTCAGTTGATCAGCTAGCATCGAGATGGAACCCGATTCAACCTCCGAACCCTATAGCTGCCCGGATCAGGGGTACAACTTCAATTACTGGATAACAGCCAGGTACAGGTAGTCTCTTCCACCACGGAACCCCACAGTCCGCCATACGAATACCGGGATCACGACATCAGGATGCAAGTTCAACATGTCACTGGCAGTGACGAAGGATGACTCGGAATATCCAGATCCTGACGGATGGTGGGACCCTGCTTATGATGACATTGTCCCAATGAGTAGCGACGACGACGATGATGACGACGACGACTCTGGTGATGATGCTGATGACGAGCTTGACGTTAGACGTCCTCCACCATCCCCTATCCTCATCGAGGATAGTCCTCCGCCATCCCCAATCCTAATCGATGATGATGTCCTCAATTCCGATGATGACATATAATCATCTACTCGTCCATCATTTCCTTCCTTTCCTTCCACGGAGTACACACTTTTTGGTTGGTACACGAGGCACTGCGAGGCTGGGGCAGTGTCTTCCTCCCTTCCTCTCCCTCTTATTAGTTTTTTTTTCCATAATAATCACTAGAATTTTCCTAATAATCGCTCAGAGTTTCATTCTTGATGTTTTCGAATCTCAAACACTGTTCTACATTTCACCCCCTCCATTTCATTTCTTCCAATATAAATATAGCAACAATCCCAGTTCTATATCATTCTTCCACAATGTCGAGTACAGGACCCATCCAAGTACATGAAATAGATTCAACGTCTGATCATTTGAGTACAACCTTCGCTCAATTTCTGCAGCGAATCTATGATCTTCCTGATGATTTCGCAGAACGAGTGGAACAAGGTATTCAGGACGACATAGATGCTGTTGACGATAATAATGCGGATGATGTGATTAGTATATCATCTGATTCAGCTGATTATGACGACGACGACATCATGAGTATATCATCTGATTCAGATGACTACTATGAGGATGATATCATTAGTATATCATCTGATTCAGATGACGATACCATAATTATTGTTTCTGATGATGAGGAGCGTTAGTCCATATCATTGCATGGATTAATAAAAAAATAACAGCCCTTTTCAGGGCTACAATTAAAGACTGAAACAATAAAAAAAATAGCTCTTTTCAGAGCTACCATTATACTTTCAAACAGAAACAGATTCATACCATTGTTAACATTATGTTAACATTATAATCTCAAACGAAATATATGTATGTGAAAATATTTATCATTATATGCATATGAATGATTGACAAATGCCAACTTCAACTTTCATTTAAAGTAGTACTCATCATATGCATAGATATTCAATGACTATCAAATTCCAAATTTCGACTTTTCAGTCAAAGTAGTAATTTATTTGTCATATAATGTATAGATATTCAAAGACTAACAAAGTGTAATTTATTTGTCATATAATGTATAGATATTCAAAGACTAACAAATTTCCAACTTAGACTTTTATTTAGTCAAAGTATTCATTTGTCACATAATCTATGAATACTAATACAACTAACTACTGTTTGTGTGAATAATGTAGCCCTGAAAAGGGCTGTTGTTTTTTTTTGACCAGTAGGTCCACGGTTATTGTGCCACAGGTTGGACATTATTACATATAATACATGTAGATACTCGGGTGAAGTTTGTTAGTGGCCTCTCGCAAGCTTCACACCAATTCTGTCCCATTTCCATAATTGAGACAGTGTTGTGGGTGTTGACATGGGCATACCACCCTCCATTATTGTTTCTATGCGAATAAAACCGAAAGCAGCACCAACATAGTTTTTTGTTCTCTCCATCTATTGTGCTGATCAATACGTATGCATCCAATGCACAATACAAATCCAAGGGATCTTCCAGTGTCTCACTGACATTGAGTGTTCGCATACGATCCTCATAGCACCATCACCTTCAGTTGTGTCAGCTTCTATCCCTTCATCATCTCCTTCTTCATCCATGACCCTCTCAAACTCCATCACGTCATCATCTTCGTCGCTTTGGTTGGCCTCGTTTTCAACTTCGTCTATCTCATCTTCATCGACTCCAACATCTTCTGCTTCAACTATTACTTCCTCTAGCGGAACATTGACATCCTCATCATCTGATTCGTCTATCCAATTGTTTTCATCAACAGCAGCTATTCTATTTAATGCAGCATTTATTTTTGCAGAATTCATCTTGTTGTTGTTTGCTCACAGTTGTAGAGAGTGAATGAATGAACTCTAGGTTTGCAAGTCAACTTATATAGGAGGTGATGCGACTCCCACTTGACTCGTTTAGAGTGGAATAGTAGGAGAAGTTATCCCACTATACTTCCACATGATGTTGATTTGTATAAATAGAGATCGTAGGTATAGGAGAGAGCATTCAGAGTTTCTGTAAGTCATCTCTTAATATTTCTAATCGAATTAGTAAAATGCCGTTTCCAAAAGAGTGGAATGAAAAACCAAAAGTGTGTGTCACCCAATGATGATTGCAGGGGCTATTGTGTGCTACTTTTGTCAAATAAGTAGACCTAAGGATTCAATCAATCCATGTACTGGTATGTGTAGTGATTGCGTGTTGCGGATTCAACTATCGCCTCCTTCTCATCCACCGAAGCGAACAAAATCGGATTATCGTCAACAACAGTTACAGTGTCTGAAGTGTTCCGAACCTATAATATTTAACAATATAGGTATCTGTAGAAATATTTGTGGTACCTGTGCTGCCGTTCCACTCCACTGCAACGTTGTTTGCGTTGTGATACATATTCCATGAATTGTTGGAATCATGTATGCAATGCATGTAGAAGTACTTGGGATCTGTGTGAAAGGTTGGTCAACTCTACCCAATAGGAGAATCCATTTTTTTCAATGTTGGTGTTTGACGCACGAGCAACAACTATTGAGGAATAGAGTCAGAGAACGTTCCACATCCACAGAGACATATTAACATTTTTCATTTTTTATTATCGTTATTGTCCTCTATTATTAATATATATATATATATATATATATTTTGAATTTATTTGTATTATTTTCTAACATTTAAAAATACATGCATGCAACACAAAGTTTTCCTCTTAAATGACAAAGATTGTTACATGCGTGAATAGTTTAGTGAGAGAGCGCATGTGCCAGTTGATGAAAGAGCGCATGCGCTAGTTTATTTTCTTCTATAAATGGTGAGGTCTCAGTAACATCATCACCTTTCTATCCACATTCTATTGCTATCACATATCATTCCTCAGACCTTAATAATCATGAGCTCTATGCCGCTATTGATTGCTGAAGATGGTTCACCACTTGTTGATATCGATCAGACTGATTTTGAAAATATTCCAGTATTACATTTATCGAGTCAAGATTCGATAAATGATTTTGATATTAACGACTTCGTTAACTTTGCAGATGTGCCAGAACCAAATGAGCAAATTATTATTGAAAATCCGATCGTTTCGCAATTATCATCACTCAAACACTCTTCATCTACCCTTCCTCTTGGTGTTGATAAGAAATCTAGAACAATCAAGAGGAAGGTTACTAAGGCATCTTCATCGATTGTCACTGACTTTAAAGAAAAGAAAGAATCCAAAAGTGTTGTGCGACAGAAAAAACCCGCAACGAAAAGTGACAGATCGAAGAGGAAGCCAAAAGGTACTCCTAAAGAAATGAAGAGTGATTTGAAAGCTGAACCGCTATCTTCTTTCAGTCCCCTCCATCGGTTTGGGGAAATGAAAAGGAAAGCAAAATGCCGTCTTGTAAAGGCACAGATGACTATTGCTGAACTTGAAAAGAGTGAGCGAGCTATTAATGCTAATAATGAAACTCTTGAAGCATTAGATGCCAAGATTGCATTAGCGAAGGTTGAATTGGCTAGAATGTCTAAAGATGCTGATGAACTCCGTTCAAAAATTGGTAAAGATAAGCAATTCCATCAACGTTCGAGAATGCAAGCTCAGGCTGAGCTTGAGGAGTCGACTAAGCTTTATGAGACAGCATTATCAGTGAGAGATAATTGGCAAAAAGAGTTGGATACTGCATTTCAAAGTGACGGCGATTAGTTTTGGGAATGATAATGTGTTTTCAATATCGTGAGTTGAAAAATATAAGCGGGAATGGAGTATACAATTAATTTGGTTTGGTATACACAGAACATTGCGAATGGCTGGGGCAATGTTTACCGCTGCAATATTTTTCAGTTCACATACTTATAATTGAAATGAAAACAATAATGAACTTTAATATTACTTTATTCATAAAAGTCACTATTATATACATTTAAACCATATTTGATTCATCAATCCAAGAATTTTGTTCGCTAGGAAGGCCTAACCACTTTACATATACTTTATTTTTTCTTCTCTTCAACACCTTCTCAATCAGATATACGTCAGGATTCTCGGTTAGTAATAACTCTTCTTCGTAAAAACATCCTCTAATCGGCTGTTCATTCATATCTTCAAGATTATAAGTCGTTGGGATGGTTTTATTATTTTTAACAATCTTGAATAGCTCCGTGGTAAAATTCGCAGTGTAAGACTTTTCAAAAATATGTTTGTATTTACTTATACGTACAATATCATTTAATTGGAATTTGGGTTTACTTTGTCTTCCTCCAATTCCATTGATACCCTTGAATTTTAATTTTGTTGTTGAATCAACATTGATGGGTGCCATACCTATTGTACGATGAACTTTATTATTATATCTACTAGTTATAATTGGAAGAATATCAAGCCATTTGTGGTGACCTCTCATCGAAAATTCCTTGTAGAGCCATGCCTTTATTGTACGAATCACTCTTTCTGCTATAGCTGCCTTCTTTGTGCTAAATGTTGAATAATGATTGATATTATATTCTCGCATGAGAGATGAGAAGCTTTTATTGAAAAATTCTTTCCTTGATCGCTTTGTATGTGTTTGGGGAGTATTTGGCTTCTTTCAGTACATGTTTCATTGCATTAGTTACTGTACTACCTGTTTTATCTTTAACTGCTACAGTCCACAGATATTTGGAGTAACAATCTATCACTACAAGTATATATCGGTATCCTTCATTACTTTTTGCATAAGGTTGCAGTTCAGCTAAATCTATTTGCCATAGATCTGCAAAACCTTTGATGGTGGTTATTCTTCTACGAAAATTACGTCTTGCAGGTTTATGTAATTCATTAACAACTTGTCGTTTGACATCACTTATTTCATTAGTCATTCTATTTCAATATGATTAAAGAGAAAATGTGATAATGTTACTGCATTGAATGATGATGTGACAGTGATCATTACATGTGAATATGTTAATATATTATACCTTCTTCACGTAATTCTTCAATTATTGAAATTATTTCATTATCATGTCCGGTATGTCCGGCTGACTTTGAAGCTACCAATAGTCGTAGGCGAGCAACTAACTCTTTCGGTGAATTCCAGTACACATAATTCACAGGTTTAGAATTATATATATTTTCTCCATTTTCACTCGTTTGAGTGCTCACCAATTTTACTTCTACTTCTTATTGGATATTGTCGTGAGTCTAATAGAGGTTTGATAACTTCACGAAATTTTTTAGAATTTGTATTTTTAAAACCATTCTTCAGATGATATTGTTTATATGGAGCATTCGTTATTTTCAATATTTTGGAATATACTTGACGAGTTTCTTCATTATCAACATCTTGTGGATTCTTCAAAAAAATCATATCATACAATTCTGGACTACCTGCGCATTCATATTTTTTCACTTTATTAGCATCCCAAAATGAAATGTTTCCATCTTTGAAATTTACCACTAGACTTCCCATTTTCAGCTTTTGTGTAATTGGATCCATACGTACGCCAAATGTTCCATCATATGCTGGATTTCTAGATTTTATATTATTCAAATGTTTCATCAAAACATCTTCACCACTTTCATTCATAACAGGTGAGATGTCAGGATCCGAGGAATCGATGTGGGACGATGATGGTGTTTCGAATAGAGTTGTTCTCATATCGTCTTGAAGTGTGCTCGTGTCACTATTCACAGATGATACACTACCAAAAGATTGTTTTCTTCCTATTGGAGTACTCATGGGATAATTTGAAGTAGATTGAACAGTTCCATGATTTGGTGATAACATTGGTGATTTAGAAGTAGCGTTTGATGATAAAACATTCAATGGTTTCATTATGGGCTCATACAATCTTTCAAGTGTCGTACGATTTTCAATATTATCATTCTTGATAGAGTTGAATTTCTGCCTGACAGCTTCTGTTGTCTCTACTAGTTGACGTTTCAAATTTATTTCATTGTTTTTATTTTCAGGATCTTTTTTTGTATTCATAATGCCCTTTTTTTGAATTAAAGCTTAATTCGTTGGTGAAGTGACCACTACAATATCAGTGATCGAATAAGTTCCAAAAACAAGATCATGGGTATATAAAACTATCGAATCCTTTGCGATATCTACCTTCATCTATTTTTCTATCCTTATCAATGACTAGAAATCCATATTGGTCCTCCCAGCATTTAACACACATCAATTGGAATTGTTTGAATGTTACATCGGGTGAAACATGATCTGAATAAATGTGATGTAAATTCGTCTCATCTTGTTTGAACATTATAATGAAATTGGTATTGTCACGCACTAACTGTTTGGGTACCCGTGAATATGTCTGTGCTAGATAAAAATAATCAACATCCTTATGACGTCCCATACAGAAATATGATCTAATAATATCTTGCTTTTCACATATCACATCATCGAAAATGAAAACAGAATTAGGCTTAGCGTCGGAGGGTTCCACTATTTCTGCATTATTGCTGAATGTATAAAAACCTAATCCTTTTATAGGTTCCAAAACACTTCGCAAGTACTGATATTTAGGTTGATTGAGTGATTTCGAATAGAGATACACATTTCTAAATCTCAGTCCTTGTGGATGTGTTAATAGTGATATCATTGCATTCGTCTTTCCACAATTTGAAGGTCCTATAATGAGTCCTCGAACTGATGATGGAAGTAGTGGACCATGTCTGAATACCCTTTGTCCATTCAATCCACAACCAAATTTCTCATCTAGATTATCTACAGCAAACTTTTCTTTCTGTTTTACAATGCGCATCGTGCCGTGGTTGGAGACTATATAAATGTTATTAGCTTATTCATTTCAATGTGTACCATCAAACGATACGGACGTATTGAAAGTGATCGTAAAATTAAAAGAGGTTGTGGTTTTGTTAATGATTTAATAAACAAACTTCCTTTCGAATTACATCTACCCGGAGGTTATCAATACTGTGGACCGGGTACAAAATTGAAACAACGTTTAGCTCGTAACGACCCTGGAATCAATAAATTAGATATTGAATGCAAAAAACACGATATTCAATATTCTAAGCATCCATCCGATCTTGCAGCAAGACATTTAGCCGACAAAGAACTTGAATACAGCGCTTGGGATAGGGTTAAATCGAAGGACGCGAGTATTGGGGAAAGAGCAGCTGCATTACTTGTCACCAACATTATGAAAGCGAAAAGACATATGGGCATGGGTTGTAGTACCAATAAGAAAAAATGTAAGAGGAAACAAACGAAGAAAATAAAAATTAAAAAAGTTGCATTTGGTGCTGGGATAGTCCATAAAGTGCGAAATGTATTGAAGAAAGCTGGTGGGAATCAATTTGTGACGAATAATAGCAAAAAAGCTATCACTGTGGCATTGCAGGCGGCACGTAAATACCTTAAAGCTGCCGGTGGAAAGAAGAAAATCCGCACACCACGCATAATTCCTGTTCCCAAGATCGGTGGACTTTTACCATTGATACCATTTTTTGCTGGACTATCCGCACTAGGAAGTTTGGCGGGAGCCGCTGCTGGTATTACCAAGGCCGTGAATTCGGCAAAAGCCAGCAGAGCGGCTTAATGGAAGCCAATCGTCACAATAAAACCATGGAGGCTGTAGCATTAGGCAAACGCGGAAGTGGAATATATCTCAAACCATACCGTAAAGGTTTAGGACTATATTTAAAACCATACAAAGCCACAAACAAAACAAAAAACTAATTGAACCCCTACCTCAGAGGCCTCTTACTGATCTCGATCTCAGTTATTATGCACAAAAAATGAAAATTCCCACATTTTCGTGGTGTTTTTATGCGTGATAGATTACCATCTTCAGGTCCAAAACAAAACGAGACAGCTATTGTTAATTTAGATGGAATAAGTGGACCAGGAACACATTGGGTGGCATATAAAAAATGTGGGAAAGAAGTCACATATTTCGATAGTTTTGGAGATCTACCCCCACCATTGGAATTGACTCGATTCTTTCGAAAATGTTCGAATGTAAAAATCAAATATAACTATGATCGACAACAGAAATTTAATACAGTTCTCTGTGGTCACTTGTGCTTGCAGTTTCTCTCTAAATAATTTTCCAAATAAAAATGGATTCAACACCAAAACTGGATCGGGAGGCTATCAAGGGAATGGGTTTTCACTTAGAATGTTTTCAAAATATGGTACCTTGAAAAAAATGGATAAAGTGATGCTTGCAAATATGCCTAAGGAAGTGAAAATTGCATGTGTTGCACATGAGATTGCATATGTTTGGGAAAAGTTGCCTAAGCATCTGCAAGATGACATCGATATAATGAAACATAGATATTGTTATGAGCACCACCACCACGATCAAAATTCAGAATCGGATGTTAATGACGGTCCTATACCTCGGAAATCTATGTGTTGTATTTGTAATATAGAGGATGTGAATATTGGTATCAATAAAAATGATACTTATTACAATACAACACCTTCCAAAAAGTGTAAATTGTCTCAAATGTGCTGTTGCTGTGTACAATAATAAATTGAAATGTGTTTCAAAATATTCATCAGTCATGTCACGAAAGTTCGAGCTACAAGCTGTCGGGACAAGTGTCTTGAGTGCGGATTTTTTTCCACCAATTGAATTGGATAGGAACAGTCGTTATGGATTAGGACTTTTGGGATTCTATGGGTGCAATACAATCAATAATATAACTGAAGCTAATAACTTAGTTAGTTTTAGAATCAGTAATGACAACTCATCGATACCCCAAAAGTTGACAATTGAAATTCCATGTGGTGCTTATGAAATAGAAGAGATCAATGCCGTCATACAGAAACATATCATGTTCAGATTGTTTCATGATAAAAAACCAAATGATGTCGTTGCAGATGATATTTTCTATCTACACGCCAATAATAATACATTCAAATGTGAAATGCGATCCAAATATGAAATTGATCTGACACATCCAAATTCAATAGCAGAAATGATGGGGTTCGCTCATGAAATATTTCCACCAAATCAGATACATGAATCATCATTACCAATAAACATTACAACTGTGAGACTTATCCGCTTAGATTGCAATATAATATCTGGTTCATATATAAATGGTGAAGAATCCCACATTCTTTTCTCATTCGATATTGATGTTGAACCTGGCTACAATCTCACTAAAGAACCACACAGTATTATATATATGCCTGTCAGTCCAGAAGGTCGTCAATTGATTCACAACATTACAGTGCGTATTTTGGATGAAAAAAAATAACCTTATCGATTTTGGAAGTGAAGAAGAGATTTTCATTATTTTGGAATTGAAGAAAATCGAATAACTGTTGTTATGGGTTTCATTTATAATAGACAAAATCGCATTGAACAATCCCAAACGAGTTGCACTATCAAAAAGAAAGGTGTGCATAAAAAGAAGCTCATTCCACAAGTGTATGCTAAACAGTTAGCACATAACGCTCTGTCTGTGAGTGATCTTAAATTTTTGAAATCGATTGGATTGAAAGTGAGAAAATAACAATGGTGCTCGAAACAAACAATGAAAAGTTGAATATATTCAATGAACCAGTGCTCGATCATTCTCTCATAAGTTTACATGAGCACACATATAAGCCCTATGGATCACCGCTATTCAGGAATTCGGATGAAATCAGAATTGCAATCAATAATCAAGATGTTATACTAGATATTGCCGAGAGCTTCATTTACATAGAAGGTAAATTCACCCCCAAAGATGTAGCGAAAACATGCTATCTCTCGAATAATGCAATTGCATTTCTCTTTGACGAAATTCGTTATGAAATGGGAGGTGAACAAGTGGCTGTTGTTAGAAAACCTGGGATAACATCTACAATGAAAACCATGATATCATTTGGACAATCTCATGCTAACACATTATTGACATCTGGTTGGGGACTTTCACAATTGAAGCAAGATATCTTGGATACAAACAGTCATGTTTTTAGTGGAAAACTACCACTGAAATATTTGATGGGTTTTGCTGAAGATTACAACAAAAGTATCTTGAATGCCAAACAGGAATTGATTTTGATTATCGCTCGATCATTCAAAAACTCATATATAGGTGAGGTTGATGCTGATTTGGAAATAAATAAAATCGAATGGAAAATAAGGCATATTGTACCAGATGATAAACACAAGCTCAAACTTTTGAGTAGAATAAACAAAGCGGTCTGAATGCCAAAATCAAGTTGACGTATCGTATGTGGGACCTCTATGAACTACCATCATTACGTGGGACTTCTTCAGACATATGGGCCATCAAAACAACTAACGCATTGGAAACTCCTCGTTTTGTCATCATCGCATTCCAAAGTACTACCACTTCTGAAGATAGAACACAAGATATTACAAAATTCACAACTGCTGATATCAATAGTATTCGAGTATACTTGAATTCTGAAGTTTATCCATATGAGCGTTGGAATTTGAATTTCGATAAAAAACTTGATGCTCCTGCTTATTATGCTTTTGAGAGTTTCCAGCGAAGTTATTATGATAAAGATATGAGTGAACCTCTGATGGACATTGGACAATTTAGAGAGAATCCACTATTCGTCATCGATTGTTCCCATCAACCGAATGCAACAAAATCATCAACTATTGATATAAAGATTGAGTTTGAGACGAGGAAGACCAAGTTTCCAGACAACACTAAAGTATATGCATTAATTTTGCATGATACAGTTTTAACATACAATGCATTGGATGGTTCAGTTCATAGCAGATATTGACACTTTTTTTTCACTCTATCATGTACTGTTTTATGATCTTTTTTTTTTATTTGTAACTGACTTATATCATGTATTGTATTTTATATCATATTTATTGTTTTGTAATCATTTTCTATTGTATTTCATCAGATTTAAATAAATAAAACATGAAAATAATACAAAGTTTTTTATTTGACATTATTTATGATTCACAGGAACATACAGACTATCTAAAATAACTTCTTCCTCATAATCATCATTTTCGCGACCATCTTCAATTTCCTCTCGATTTTCATCATTCAATTCAAAGTGATGAATAATCCATTCTGGCAAGTATGGTTGGAGGCTATACAGGAATCTTCTTAGGTTCAGTTCAATCATAACCTCACAAAGTTGCCACAATTCCAATTCATTATCCAAAAATTTGTTGCAAACTTCTGCACCACTCCAATAGTTCTCAGCATCACGAAGGCATAATTCGATTTGTTTTTCATCATAGCATACACTCATATCATAAACGCTTGCATGTTCGGCTCCATCACCCAACACCTTCAATTTAGACGACAAATGTTGAACCGATGATTTGAGATCTACAATATCGACCCAATCTTGACTTGCGTACTGCATCCACATCTTTAAATGGTGGAACTGAAATCGAACAAAAAAAACAATAAGCAACCTCCAATTTTTCAGTGATATAATACTCACATTCCCATTTTACTTGTAGTTACAAAGTGAGTGTATTCAACTAAGTTAGTAATGTTTATATTTCCATATAATTATCATCTAATATATGAATATTATTAAAACAAAAAGAAATTCACTCTAGTATTTCAACCTCCTGTACAATCAAATTATTGATTTTATTTAAGTCTACTTTTGAAACGGACATGATGAAAATATGTATGAAAATATAAACAATTTCCAACAGCAAAATACACTCACCGTCTTCCTTCTATTACGAACTGAATAACACTCTACCAAATGCTTACTGCTGCAGATATATTCGTCTACTGATTTCATAGTGTGCCAGGCATTTCTTTTATGTTGAACAGCGCGAGTCACCCCCACCATGAAAGGTTCACATTGCTAATTGCTACCCACTAGATGCCTGACGTCACAGCCAAGCCCATCTCCCAACTTGATGCGATAACAGTTGCCGGTACGAGCAAGCAGTGGTCGTTGCGGTCTCGGAGACGGTAGACGCTAGGCAAACGGTCCTCGGCTGCCGTTGTGTCACCATCGATAGCGGGGCTAGAGCGAACCTTCATCGCTTCGGGAGAGGTGAGGGCAGACCGATGAATACGCATTACTCTGCCACACGTCGTGGAGTGAACATGTCGCTCTCTAGCCGTTGAACGGTTATTGCTGTGACGTCACTCCACTACTAACTTGGTGCCCTAACACCGATGGAGCATTTATTACTTGGAGGATCTTCGAAGTATGCAGACGTATGTTTGTACATAGACAAACAAGCACATGATGAAACCCTGTACCGTGCATTCTCCTACACACACACACACACACACACACACACACATAAACACACAAAATCTCATATGAAAAAAAAATCTGAACGATCCATGCACCAGACACTTCAAGGTCACAACGCCTTGACTTCACTGCACAACAAAAAAACTTCACCAAACAACAACCAATAAAAAAAGCAATTAATACGTCATAGTGGTGGGGGGAGGCCGAGAATCAGCTGTAAACAACTACTGAGAGTAAATCCGCCGAACATTTTGTTGGTTTCATTATTTCATTTTTTGACTTCCTGCCAGTAGTACACCAGTTTTCCACAGGGCGAAGAATTGTGAAAAGTGCAGATTGGATATTAATTAGGATTATGATTAATAGTTGAGACAAATGAGCTGTACTTCATTTTCTTTGAATTGTTACGTTGAATACAAATGTACTGAGAGGTATTTAAAATTATGAAAAAAAAAACAGAAGCCGGGCTCAGCTTAGGGTTCCCACCTTGTATGTCGCAAAGTTTCAGAACTACTGAAGGAAAATCTCGCTTTTCAGAAAAATCCCAGTTTTAACTACACTAACAATGAAAATAAAACTTCTGGGATCTAATTGCTTCGGGCCCAGTGAAACTAAGCGGATGGAGATCCCCAGCACTCAAGAAAGCGTCTCTTCCATTCAGGGGCGTCTTTCTCGTTGTACCTACGTAATTGGACCATAAAAAGTGAATGAACCCCTCCATTTAGACAGGTAAATGGTCTATAACTACCACCGTCGGAATAAATGTTTATCGACTGAATCGAGTTACATCGGAATTATCAGAGAAAGGCAGTCGATCTCTGAATGATTCTGGAAGATCCTGCAATTCCAGAAACGAGCACAAGAAAAGTATATTTTATATCGTATAAAATGGTATTAAACGAAAGTTTGGTACAACTTCTATCAATTATTTCTTCATTTTTATTCCAAAACTGATTTTCTTTGTTACAAATGAAATGCAAATAATTTATTTATAATAACTTCATTAACTACAGGTGAAATAGATTTACATTGTAATATTGTCTTATAGTGTTATCCAAAACGGTGATGATGAGGAGAAAGAAAAGTTTATTTCCCCGAAACTTCGAAGTATACAATGATAATGGTATATATAATATAAATTATCGTTCCTATATCACATTATATAGCGTTTCTATGAATGATATCTGTTTCAGTTCCATGACGAGTGATTGTAGTACATACTCAATGAGATATGTTCAATGTAATTCATTGTTCATATGGAAGCAGTTGTTTAGAAATTATTTTTTTTTTCTTTTGTGGAAGTCAGGCCCTATCCCCGAAGCCTTGATACATTCGGGACGGCGCGCCAGCATTATCAACCAATGACCACTCCCCACACCGTGGGGTAAGTGATCATTGGGTCCGAGAATCATGTGCCCTGAGCAAGCGCAGTGAGCCAAGAATGACAGCCTTCTGCATCGTGCGGCTAAGATTTCTGCCTTAGTGCGGCAAGCCGGTATGATTTTAAGATTCGAAAGTATTATTATTATCCCTTCAAAAACCATGAAAGAATCTTTGTCAGTGACCATCCCTTATTTAAATTCTACTCGAAAGTGGAACATCTAGTTTTTCAGATTGTGACAAATCATTAAACAATTTTGAAAATTTCAATAATTTTAGATATTAGGTACTTTTTTTACTATACACTGATGAAAATTGACTTCACGCCCTGCACGCTCTCTACAAGAAATAAATTAGTTTCATTTGATTTTGATTAATGAGAATAGACGGCGCTTTGAAATTGGAAACGGAATCCTTCAATGAATTACATTTCGAGCTTAATTGGAAATTCCCAATAGTAAACATCGATCCAATTCCACAAATAAACAAAAATAAACAATCCATTCACAATTACATTTCTCAACAAGCTGGCTTTCCGCCGCCGTCACTTCTTGATGAAATTTTCGTATCTGATTCATCAGTATCAATAATATTTCCACAAACCCGAAATACCCTGTTTCAAAAAGCAATTAAATCAAGCCGTTATTGGTTACGTATGCAATAATATTCTTTTTTGTTCTTTGAAAATATATAAACTGGTGATTGATAGAAAACATTAAATTTATATTGAAAGAACATGGAACCACGAAGTCATTTTTTTGATAATTCTTTCATTTGAACCGACCTTCTTGAAAGAAGAACTTTATGAGTCCATTTACAGATTTTTCTGCAGTACGTGTTAGGAATCACACGTTAAAAGGTAAGACCTCGTTAGTCCTTAGCTTGCACAAGTTTTTCAACTTCTGAGAGTTGTCGTTCGTATGGGGGCGACAGCTGATTAACGGAAAAAGAGATTTTAAACAGATTTTTTAAAAACCTCTTCATGAAAAAAATCAGATTTTAGGCCATTTGAATTTCATCAGATTTAAAGTTATCTGAATCAGTAAGATATTAGTGTACGAGTAAGTCTAAATATATTGTAGATTGTTGGTTGTAGTGGTATACAATTACGTACGATTCATATAGTTTTTTGTACGTACCCGTAGTTTATTCGAGTTCAGAATGCTATCACAAGGCATAGGTATTATTCCTTCAAGATACCAAAACCTTTTTGGATTAGACCTTCCAAAGCAAGTGTTCTACAGTTTCGGTTGCACAGATACATCGACAAGTCTTACTAAACTATCTGCTTATTTTATAAAGATACGTCAGGCGGTAGAGTAAAATCAGTTTTTGTATAATCCTAGAAATGCTACAACTTTCTTCATGTCTACAATTGTCATTATCCTGGTATTTATTTCTTGTGATAATATAGTTGACCAAGTTTTCATTGTCGAAATTCATCTTTTCTGTGGCATTTCGATAGTCTTCGTATAGATTCGATACAGGAATAGAAGACATAGCCTTTCTTTTTTCCATTGATTGGCTTGGTGACCAAGAACTCGGAAAATTACTTAATGTCTGCCAGTCATTTTAGGGAGATTTTGAAGTTATAAGCTAGTTTACACTCGAAGGTATGTGACTCAATAGCTTTTCAGAAAACAATCCTATTCCGTTTTCAAAACCTGCAATTTTTTTAAGTTTGCCTTTTATTACACTTCAGCAGATTCTTCATTGATTTAGCTTTTATTCTTCATATTGTGGAAGGTTCTAAATCCAAAAAACAGTAGAAAGTATGAGTCCTCCACAAAAAAATGTATTTCAAAGAATATCGGAGGATCATATTTGGCTTGAAAAATCATGCCTTTTAAAATTTTCTACGATACACCGGTTCAACAGCTTGCTCTTGAAAGTATATTCTGCTTTTTTGTGACCCGGCATGAATCCGTTCTGATGACGTATCTGATCCGTAAGCATATGCTTACTAATATGTCTGTCAAGTAGTTTTTCTAATGTCTTCAATGCAAATGACATGAAAATGATTGGTCTGAAAGTCTTCGTCGAGTCCCGTCTGATTTTATCATGTTTTGGAATAAAGGTGGCGATATCCAGGGTCAAATGCCATCTGGTCTTGGCGACTTATAGGGTCTAAATGAGTATATGGCCCCCTTTTTCTCCTCCAAATCTACTATTTTTTTCCACTAAACAATCTTCCCAGTATGCCCTTCTAGGGGCCTCTAGTTCTGAATTTGTCTAGAACTCCCGTGTTAGATTTGTATTTACTGACCCGGGGAGGTACAATCTAGAGAAGCTCACTTATCTCCCTTCCGTTTTTGTGTATTACCCTGTAATTGCTTTTAGATTAGTCATTAAGACCTGAGGTCCTTACGAAAGTATCATGCTTATGAAAATATTTTGATTCTTTAAGTATAAAATGTCTGAATTGTTTGCCATGATAAACTGAAGTAAATGCTAACCTGTTTCAAGATATCAGTGCTCCCCAGGTCAAATGGTGTTCATTAGTTTGACCTCTGTCTAGTTCCTGCACCAGAAGATACCCAACGGCAACAAATAAATATGCACGTTATTGGTGTCTCTGAGGTAATGTTGAGAATCAAATCTCTCGGTTCTTCCCAATCCCATAATATTCCTTTTCCCATCAGAGCAATGTCAAGCTTTTCCATAACCTTGTACCATTCTCATTGCGAGACTGTGGAGTCGCTCAAAAAGTTATTCTTTTGGTCCATTAAGTTCCCCACAAGTATGGCCACATCCATAAAGCCCTCTACATGCAAGTCAAAGTACTCTGAGTGGTCGCCTGGTATCCTAGAGGCTTCGTTGGGGATACCTGATAAAGCCAAAGTACCATTCATCCTTCGACACGGGTCATATAACGTCTCCTGTTTCAGATACCTGTTACAACAGACAAGGGTTAACGTTGACCTACTGTCAGCTCCGGTGGTGAAAGCCATGCTTCTTCGTTTAACTTTTCTTTCTCGACCCATCCTCCCATCCAGCTCAGAAGGCCCTAAATAGTAAAGGGATGTATATCATTGCAATCACTGCAAATCATTGTACCAGAAGTTATTCAGGGTGGCTCGTGTATATATATATATATTATATATATATATATATATATATATATATATATATATATATATATATATATATATATATATACTTCCTCTTTTCCTCTCGGGAATGTATAGATGGGGTCAAAATATCACCAGTACTTCATATAACTTTTTTCCTAAAAGTCTTCGTAACCAAGTTACGGCCCTCGAAGTTACAAAATGAAAAATGTTTTTCTTTGATAACTTTTCAAGTGAATATTCAAAATCATCCAAATTTTGGTAATTGACTAAACAAATGAATTCCGTCGATGAGCTTTCATGCAGGAGTCAGTTGTTTTGCTACAAAGTCAGGAACGGACTACCCCCGATGGTCCACACCCCAAAACTTTGAAATGACAGATATTTTTCATATTTTTCAACAAAATAAGGTTACTTGGACAATTTTATGAATAAAAGTACTCGTGTGGAAAGTCGATCGGAGCAACGAGTCTTGATAAAAATGTACTTAGTTCTACTCGACGACATCAAACCCGCTCGTCCACCATTATTTGAAATGAATAATTATCAAAGCAGAAATAATAATGATAACGTTAATTCAACAACATTAATAACAGGAATAATACAAAGTATGCTAAAATGAAGTCGTAAACAAAAAGTACAGTACCTATATGGAAGTTTAAGTCACATCGAAAAAAAATATTTTCTGACTTTTTTAGTCACAATTGTGATAGCAGATATTTTTTCAAAAGAAATATCAAGTTCTGTAGATTCGTGGTGTTTTTAACCTAACAAGCTACTCTACTATGAAATATCGAATTTATTCTATTTTGTATGTACATAATACGTGTCGAATAATCACGTTTCGTGTTGATCAGTTATCTGAATCTCATGAAACTCAACATTCGAATGTTTCAAATTCTTCTTCACAGCTAAACTGTTGAGGAGTTTCACTGATAATTATAATTTTATGGGAGAAATTCTTTAACACGAATCTAAATTTAGCTGAAAAAAACGCACATCGGAAAAAATATTTACTATACTAATAAAAAGCAAACGAATGAACTACAAAAACGGCTGCACATGATCAGGTGAAAAATATCCAGGGAATAATTATGTTCCATTTCTTTCACAGATGTTGACAAAAAAACCTTTTAGAAAGTTTTGATGAAAAATGAGAAACTGAAGTGCGATTTTGTTTTGTTGAGTGGTGCGTTGTCATATGACTATCATTGTATTGTCAATATTCTATAGGATATTTTGAATTTTTTTGATATGGCCGAACAGTTTACATTCAATGAATATGCAATATGCATGTATTTTATGGACGAGCATTTTGTAATGCTGCAGAAGCTCGTCGTCTGTATTCCGAGCATTTTCCCAATCGAACGGTACCGTCAAGAGAAACATTCGAGCGTGTCGATCGCAGCTTGAGGGAGACAGGTATGTAATAATTGATAATTAAATTGAGCACGTTGTTTTATATTCGATATTATTGTAGGTACAGTTTTGCCAAAAAGAGGTGGTGAGGGCGCTCCTAGGACTGTACGTACCGTTGTATTTGGAGGAAAATATTTTGGAAGCCGTCGCTGATGATCCTTCAATGAGCATCAGAAATCTATCAAACAGTTCCATACATCCAAGTCCACTATTCATAGAATAATTAGGGAACAACTGCTCCACCCATTTCACATCCAGAAGGTACATGCCATGACACCTCAAGATTTTCCAGCACGACTGGAATATGCCAATTGGTTCATGGATAGGCAAAGAGAGGATATGACTTTTATTAATCGAGTTTTATTCACTGATGAAGCAGGTTTCAGTAGAGATGGAGTTATCAACTCTCATAATCTCCATATATGGGCCGAAGAAAATCCCCATGGGATATTGCAAACCAAACACCAACGGAAATTCAACGTGAATGTTTGGGCTGGTAATCATAGGAAAGCATCTTATAGGACCATTCGTTCTACAGGACCGATTGAATGGAGAACGTTATTTGGAGTTCATTCAGAACGATTTGAATGGACTTTTGGAACATGTTCCATTGCAAACCCGAAGAGATATGTGGTTTATGCATGATGGCGCTCCTCCTCATTTTAGTTTGATTGTGCGTGACCATCTGAACCATATTCTCCACAATAGATGGATTGGTAGAGGTGGGCCATATTCATGGCCATCGCGGTCTCCGGATTTAAATCCATTGGATTTCTTTCTGTGGGGGCATCTAAAAAGCCTTGTTTACGCTACACCTATTCACACAAGAGATGCATTGTTGAATAGAATAACATTACATTGTGAAGCCATACGAAACGACCCTGGAATGCTATTTCAAGTACAGAGAGGGTGTCTTCGCAGACTAAGAAAATGTATAGAGAGAGAAGGTGGTCATATCGAGCAGTTTCTGTAGCGGATTTTTCATTTCTGTTTGCTCTTGAGGCTCTTGAGTTTCGTTAGTTAAACGTGTTTGCATTATAAAATTCGTTATGAACATTTTACCTATCATTTCCATTTTCCTTAAAAAACTAATATTTTTGAATAATGGTAGACATCTCAGGATAAATGTTGTTGAATTAACGTTATCATTATTATTTCTGCTTTGATAATTATTCATTTCAAATAATGGTGGACGAGCGGGTTTGATGTCGTCGAGTGAAACTAACATTTTTATCAAGACTCGTTGCTCCGATCAACTTTCCACACGAGTACTTTTATTCATAAAATTGTCCAAGTAACCTTAATTTGTTGAAAAATATTGAAAAATATCTGTCATTTCAAAGTTTTGGGGTGTGGACCATCGGGGGTAGTCCGTTTCCTGACTTTGTAGCAAAACAACTGACTCCTGCATGAAAGCTCATCGAAGGAATTCATTTGTTTAGTCAATTACCAAAATTTGGATGATTTTGAATATTCACTTGAAAAGTTATCAAAGAAAAACATTTTTCATTTTGTAACTTCGAGGGCCCGTTACTTGGTAACGAAGGATTTTAGAAAAAAAAGTTATATGAAGTACTGGTGATATTTTGACCCCATCTATACATTCCCGAGAGGAAAAGAGGAAGTCCAGGGACACCCTGTATATATATATATAATATATATATATATATATATATATATATAATATATATATAATATATATATATAATATATATATATATATATATATAATATATATATATATATATATATATATATATATTAATCGAGAAAGGTTGATGCAGTCAAGCTGCAAGTACTTTTCTGATTTTTCACATTTTGTATCTTTCGAGTATATATATACAGGGCTTTTCATGATGAGCGTTAATTAGCCGTTTCTGGCAAACTATTCAACGGATCAACCTGAAAATTCCACAGTATGCATAAGTCAATATGACCTACACGCCTAAAATTTTTAGACGAAGCGGCGTTGTCACTTCTACTATAAAGTAGCGGCTTCTTTGATTTTTCAAATGGAATACCCCGTATATAATATCATATTATGATTCATTATCACTTTGTCAAAAAATTCATATAATATTTCCCTATACCTATCTATTACCGTTTAGAAGATATAAATTAATTTCGATATTTGTTTACCAAACATGAACTTTTCTAAATGCTGATAATCTTGAAGTCTCTTGCAATAAAACATCAAATTTGAAATGGAGTGGAGTGATACTATGAGGATCTTCACTCAGAGTCATATTTTCATTTGCCTCATACAGGGTCTTCAAAAAATGCAGATACTTTGATCTCATAAAAAAACTTTTGAGTAGAATAAACAAAAGCGGTCTGAATGCCAAAATCAAGTTGGCTTATCGTATGTGGGACCTCTAATAACTACCATCATTACGTGGGACTTCTTCAGTCATATGGGCCATCAAAACAACTAACGTTCTGGAAACTCCTCGTTTTGTCATCATCGCATTCCAAAGTACTAACCACATCTGAAGATAGAACACAGGATATTACAAAATTCACAACTGCTGATATCAATAGTATTCGAGTATACTTGAATTCTGAAGTTTATCCATATGAGCGTTGGAATTTGAATTTCGATAAAAAACTTGATGCTCCTGCTTATTATGCTTTTGAGAGTTTCCAGCGGAGTTATTATGATAAAGATATAAGTGAACCTCTGATGGACATTGGACAATTCAGAGAGAATCCACTATTCGTCATCGATTGCTCCCATCAACCGAATGCAACAAAATCATCAAACTATTGATATAAAGATTGAGTTTGAGACAAGGAAGACCAAGTTTCCAGACAACACTAAAGTATATGCATTAATTTTGCATATACTTTGCATATGTATATATATATATATATATATATATATATATATATATAATATATATATATATATATATAAATATATATATACATACATGAACCTTCACGTCTTGTGGAAGGTTTCATTTCGGTTATTATTCATTTGTAGTTCTAATTCCGTGTTAGGAATCACACGTTGAAAGGTAAGACCTCGTTACTCCTTAGCTCGCACAAGTTTCGACATCTGAAGGTTGCCGTTCGTAGGGGAGCGATAGCTGGTTAACAGGAAAAAACATATTTTAAACATATTTTTTAAAATTAATCTTGTAGAAAGTTTACCAAGAGTTGTCCATTCTTCGGACGCGAAATTAACATTGAAATCTCCTATTAAAATTAGTAAATGTGTGCTGGCACCTCTTTTTCTTGCCCCTACAGTTATAAACTATATTCACTAACTCATACCTCCCACTCAACTTCCGTTCGCCTCGCCCGGTCACACTTTTCGTGACGCTCTCGTCACGCATTCACCGGATTATTCCCCAAGTCAAGCGCGCGTAAAGAAGTTTTTCTTCAAAAATACTGAAATGGGTCAGGTTGACATATGGCATATGTGAAAAAAACATCAATATTTTATTTCACCATACAATCGAAATTTTTAACCAAATGTAATGAAAAATTATATTGAATGCAGTTTTCTTTCCTCTATTGAGCAAATCTAAAGATATATTCATTCCTCTTGTATACTTTGAATAATCCTCAAGCTACTAATTTCTACCTTCGTTCGATTTTCCAACTACTATAGATTTTTCGGTCTTTTTTGATTATCGAATTTCGATTTACACTTTTCAGAAAAAAAATGCATAAAAATAGTAATAGAAAGTAAATCATGACCCACCATTCTCAGAATCTTTCATTTCTTATCAATTACTTGAATATGATATACAGTTAATCCTACTTTGAACATCGTGGAAACAATTTTTTTTCTCCTAGAGTGAATATTATACGTTTCCTTTGAATAAGAGACGCCACCACTTCTAATCTTGCGTCAGTAATATAAATCGTCCACACACTTGTTCCAGTTCATTGTGCTAGAAATGATCGACTAATGAATGTAACGAATATTTTTCAATAGTGAAATCGTGACTTTCAACAAAAGTTTATTTGAAAGACCACGTCATTCAGTGAGGGATCGGATTGCATTATTGTGATTGGGGTATTGAGTTTCTTTTGTAGTCAAAACATTGCTACATTATAGGCTGTTTTTCTCCTAGAATTTGATGGGAAATGATTCATTTTCGATGTTATGTATTGAAAAAGTGGTCGTTTCTCTGTAAAACATGCATGAAGATATTATAGTTTTCTGTGGAATAAATTAATTTCAATTTTGAATAACAATACGTGTGAATTGGGTAATTTCGATAAAAATTCAGGATGATTTGGTAATTTTAAATTGGATAGAATAATTGGGATACTGATGAATTGTTGTCATTGAAATAATAACTGCCTATTCTGGTGACATAAAAAGTGTTTCGTTTTTGGGAAAAAGAGACAGAGAGAGAAAGTAGAGTTTGTAATATTGCTTGCTAGCTATTTAAACTTTATAAAATAACACAGATCCAAAGTTATCCACTCTAGTCACATACAAATCAGATAATTTGAAAAAATAATATTTTCAGGAGTTATTGGTTTTTGTCAGAAAACTTTTGAGCTTTTTACTTCTCTATTATTATGAAAAAACGAGGAAAACTTCTGTAGGAAAGAAATAATATAATTAACTTCAATATGAAATCTTTATACAGATGTGTTGTACGAATATTTAATTACCAGGAAATCACTTTTCCTATTCAGTTTGTACTCCCAAATATTCCATAAGAATTGAAACAGATATCATTCACAGGAACGCTACACCACGTGAGTAGTAGGAGATTTGAGCCGGTTCTAAGCCTCCCCCACCACTATGACGTATTATTTGCTTTTTTTGTTGTTGATTAGTGAAGTCAAGACAATTTTACCTTGAAGTCTCTGGTGCATGGATCGTTCAGAATTTTTTTTTCGGTTCTAAGTCTCCCCTCACCACTATGACGTATTAATTGCTTTTTTTTTGTTGTTTAGTGAAGTCAAGGCGATATGACCTTGAAGTGTCTGGTTCATGGATCGTTCAGATTTTTTTTTCATATGAGATTTTGTTGTGTGGTGTGTGTGTGTGTGTGAGAATGCACGGTACAGGGTTTCATCATGTGCTTGTCTATGTACAAACATACGTCTGCTTACTTCGAAGATCCTCCAAGTAATGAATGCTTCATCGGTGTGAGGCCACCAAGTTAGTAGTGGTGTGACGTCACAGCAGCAGCAACCGTTCAACCGGTAAGAGAGCAATATGTTCACTCCACGACGTTGCTGAGTAATGCGTATTCATCGGTCTGTGCCCTCACCTCTCTCGAAGTGGAGAAGGCTGTGACCGTAACGCATCGCTCTAGCCTCGCTATCGATGGTGACACGCAGGTGGCCGAGGACTGTGCTAACGTCTGCTCTCTCCGAGAGCACAACGACCACTGCCTGTTCGTATCGGCATCTGTTATCGCATCCAGTTGGGAGGTGGGTTTGGCTGTGACGTCAGGCATCTCTAGTGGGTAGCAATTAGCAATGTGAACCTTTCATGGTGGGGGTGACTCGCGCTGTTCAACATAAAAGAAATGCCTGGCACACTATGAAATCAGTAGACGAATATATCTGCAGCAGTAAGCATTTGGTAGAGTGTTATTCAGTTCGTAATAGAAGGAAGACGGTGAGTGTATTTTGCTGTTGGAAATTGTTTATATTTTCATACATATTTTCATCATGTCCGTTTCAAAAGTAGACTTAAATAAAATCAATAATTTGATTGTACAGGAGGTTGAAATACTAGAGTGAATTTCTTTTGTTTTAATAATATTCATATATTAGATAATTCAGATGATAATTATATGGAAATATAAACATTACTAACTTGTTGATACACTCACTTTATAAGTACAAATAGAATGGGAAATGTGAGTATTATATCATGGAAACAAGTTGAGGTTGCTAATTGTTTTTTTTTTATTTGATTTCAGTTCCACCATTCAAAGATGTGGATGCAGTATGCAAGTCAAGATTGGGTCGATGTTGTAGATCTCAAATCATCGGTTTCAACATTTGTCGTCTAAATTGAAGGTGTTGGGTGATGAAGCTGAACATGCAAGCAATCATGATATGAGTGTATGCTATGATGAAAACCAAATCGAATTATGTCTTCGTGATGCTGAGAACTATCGGAGTGGCGCTGAAGTTTGTAACAAATTTTCGGATAATGAATTGGAATTGTGGCAACTTTGTAAGGTTTTGATTGAACTAAACCTGAAAGATTCCCTGTATAGTCTCCAACCATACTTGCTAGAATGGATTATTCATCACTTTGAATTGAATGATGAAAATCGAGAGGAAATTGAAGATGGTCGCGAAAATGATGACTATGAGAAAGAAGTTATTATAGGTAGTCTGTATGTTCCTGTAAATCATAAATAATGTCAAATAAAAAAACTTTGTATTATTTTCATGTTTTATTTTATTTAAATCCCATTATATATAATAGAAATGATTACAAATCAATAAATATGATATAATGAATTAGGAAAAATTACAATACATGATATAAATCAGTTACAAATGAAAGAAAAAAAAATCGTTAAACAGTACATGATAGAGTGGAAAAATGAAATAGTATCAATAATTTGAAGAGTGTCAATATCTGCTGTGAACTGAACCATCCAATGTTCAATAGTTGATGATTTTGTTGCATTCGGTCGATGGGATCAATCGATGACGAATAGTGGATTCTATCTAGATTGTCCAATGTCCATCATCAGAGGTTCACACATATCTTTATCAATAACTCCGCTGGAAACTCTCAAAAGCATAATAAGCAGGAACATCAAGTTTTTTATCGAAATTCAAATTCCAAACGCTCATATGGATAAGCTTCAGAATTCAGGTATACTCGAATACTATTGATATCAGCAGTTGTGAATTTTGTAATATCCTGTGTTCTATCTTCAGATGTGGTAGTTCTTTGGAATGCGATGATGACAAAACGAGGAGTTTCCAGAACGTTAGTTGTTTTGATGGCCCATATGTCTGAAGAAGTCCCACGTAATGATGGTAGTTCATAGAGGTCCCACATACGATAAGTCAACTTGATTTTGGCATTCAGACGCTTTTGTTTATTCTACTCAAAAGTTTGAGCTTGTGTTTATCATCTGGTATAATGTGTCTTATTTTCCATTCGATTTTATTCATTTCCAAATCAGCATCAACCTCACCTATATATGAGTTTTTGAATGATCGGGCGATAATCAAAATCAATTCCTGTTTAGCATTCAAGATATTTTTGTTGTAATCTTCAGCAAAACCCATCAAATATTTCAGTGGTAGTTTTCCACTAAAAACATGACTGTTTGTATCCAAGATATCTTATTTCAATTGTGAAAGTCCCCAGCCAGATGTCAATAATGTGTTAGCATGTGATTGTCCAAATGATATCATGGTTTTCATTGTAGATGTTATCCCAGGTTTTCTAACAACAGCTACTTGTTCACCACCCATTTCGTAACGAATTTCATCAAAGAAAAATGCAATTGCATTATTCGAGAGATAGCATGTTTTCGCTACATATTTCGGGGTAAATTTACCTTCTATGTAAATGATGCTCTCGGCAATATCTAGTATAACATCTTGTTTATTGATAGCAATCTAATTTCATCCGAATTCCTGAATAGCGGTGGTACATAGGGCTTATATGTGTGCTCATGTAAACTTATGAGAGAATGATCGAGCACTGGTTCATCGAATATATTCAACTTTTCACTGTTTGTTTCGAGCACCATTGTTATTTTCTCACTTTCAATCCAATCGATTTCAAAAATTTAAGATCACTCACAGACAGATCATTATGTGCTAACTGTTTAGCATACACTTGTGGAATGAGCTTTTTTTATGCACACTTTTATTTTTATGCACACTTTTCTTTTTGATAGTGCAGCTCGTTTGGTTTGGGGATTGTTCAATACGATTTTGTCCATTGTAAATGAAACCCATAACAATAGTTACTCGATTTTCTTCAATTCCAAAATAATGAAAATCTCTTCTTCACTTCCAAAATCGATAAGGTTATTTTTTTCATCCAAAATACGCACTGTAATGTTTGTGAATCAATTGACGACCTTCTGGACTGACAGGCATATATAATACTGTGTGGTTCTTTAGTAAGATTGTATCCATGTTCGACATCAATATCGAATGAGAAAAGAATGTGGGATTCTTCACCATTTATATATGAACCAGATATTATATTGCAATCTAAGCGGATAAGTCTCACAGTTGTAATGTTTATTGGTAATGATGATTCATGTATCTGATTTGGTGGAAATATGTCATGAGCGAATTCCATCATTTCTGCTATAGAATTTGGATGTGTCAGATCAATTTCATATTTGGATCGCATTTCACATTTGAATGTATTATTATTGGCGTATAGATAGAAAATATCATCTGCAACGATATCAATTGGTTTTTTTATCATGAAACAATCTGAACATGATATGTTTCTGTATGACGGCATTGATCTCTTCTATTTCGTAAGCACCACATGGAATTTCAATTGTAAAACTTTGGAGTATCGATGACTTGTCATTACTGATTCTGAAACTCACTAAATTATCAGCTTCAGTTATATTATTGATTGTATTGCATCCATAGAATCCCGAAAGTCCTAAGAACACATTTCAATTTATTGTTGTACACAGCAACAGCACATTTGAGGACAATTTACACTTTTTGGAAGGTGTTGTATTGTAATAAGTATCATTTTTATTGATCCCGATATTCACATCCTCTATATTACAAATACAACACATAGATTTTCGAGTAATAGGACCATCTTAACATCTGAATCTGAATTTTCATCGGAGTGGTGTTCATAACAATATCTATGTTTCATTATATCGATGTCATCTTGTAGATGTTTGGGTAACTTTTCCCAAACATATGCAATCTCATGTGCAACACATGCAAGTATCACTTCCTTGGGCATATTTGCAAGCATCACTTTATCCATTTTTTTCAAGGTACCATATTTTGAAAACATTCCAAGTGAAAACCCCATTCCCTTGATAGCCTCCGATCCAGTTTTGGTGTTGTCTCCATTTTTTATTTGGAAAATTATTCAGAGAGAAACTGTAAGCACAAGTGACCACAGAGAACTGTATTAAATTTCTGTTGACGATCATAGTTATATTTGATTTTTACATTCGAACATTTTCGAAAGAATCGAGTCAATTCCAATGGTGGGGGTAGATCTCCAAAACTATCGAAATATGTTACTTCTTTCCCGCATTTTTTGTATGCCACCCAATGTGTTCTGGTCCACTTATTATATCTAAATTAACATAGCTGTCTCGTTTTGTCTTGGACCTGAAGAGATAATCTGTCACGCATAAAAAACACCACGAATATGTGGAATTTTCATTGTTTGTGCATAAAAACTGAGATCGAGATCAGTAAAGAGGGCCTCTGAGGTAGGGGTTCAATTAGTTTTTTGTTTTGTTTGCGGCTTTGTATGGTTTCAAATATAGTCCTAAACCTTTACGGTATGGTTCGAGGTATATTCCACTTCCGCGTTTGCCCAATGCTACAGCCTCCATGTTTTATTGTGGCGATTGGCTTGTCATTGAAGCCGCTCTGCTGGCTTTTGCCGAATTCACGCCTTGGTAATACCAGCAGCGGCTCCCGCCAAACTCCCTAGTGCGGATAATCCAGCAAAAATTGGTATCAATGGCAAAAGTCCACGGATCTTGGGAACAGGAATTATGCGTGGTGTGCGTATTTTCTTCTTTCCACCGGCAGTTTTGAGGTATTTAACGTGTCGCCAGCAATGCCACAGTGATAGCTTTTTTGCTATTATTCGTCACAAATTGATTCCCACCATTTTTCTTCAATACATTTCGCACTTTATGGACTATCCCAGCACCAAGTGCAACTTTTCTAATTTTATTTTTCTTCGTTTGTTTCCTCTTAATTTTTTCTTATTGGTATTACAACCCATGCTCATATGTCTTTTTGTTTTCATAATGTTGGTGACAAGTAATGCAGCTGCTCTTTCCAAAATACTCGCTTCCTTCGATTTAATCCTATCCCAAGCGCTGTATTCAAGTTCTTTGTCGGCTAAATGTCTTGCTGCAAGATCGGATGGATGCTTAGAATATTGAATATCGTGTTTTTTGCATTCAATATCTAATTTATTGATTCCAGGATCGTTGCGAGCTAAACGTTGTTTCAATTTTGTACCCGGTCCACAGTATTGATAACCACCGGGTAGATGTAATTCGAAAGGAAGTTTGTTTATTAAATCATTAACAAAACCACAACTCTTTTAATTTTACGATACGTCCGTATCGTTTGATGGTACATATTGAAATGAATAAGCTAATAACATTTATATAGTCTCCAAACCACGGCACGATGCGCATTGTAAAACAGAAAGAAAAGTTTGCTGTAGGTAATCTAGATGAGAAATTTGGGTGTGGATTGAATGGACAAAGGGTATTCAGACATGGTCCACTACTTCCATCATCAGTTCGAGGACTCATTATAGGCCCTTCAAATTGTGGAAAGACGAATGCAATATCACTATTAACATCCACAAGGACTGAGATTTAGAAATGTGTTATCTCTATTCGAAATCACTCAATCAACCTAAATATCGGAACTTGCGAAATTTTTGGAACCTATAAAAGGATTAGGTTTTTATACATTCAGCAATAATGCAGAAATAGTGGAACCCTCCGACGCTAAGCCTAATGACTCGGAACATGACTCCTCACCTAATATGAATGAAAGTCGTGAAGATGTTTTGGCGAAACATTTGAATAATGTAAATTCTAGAAATCCAGCATATGATGAACATTTGGTGTACGTATGGATCCTATTACACAAAAGCTGAAAATGGGAAGTTTAGTGGTACATTTCAAAGATGGAAACATTTCATTTTGGGATGCTAATAAAGTGAAAAAATAAGAATGCGCAGTACTCCAGACTTGTATGATATGATCTTTTTGAAGAATCCGCAAGATGTTGATAATGAAGAAACTCGTCAAGTATATTCCAAAATATTGAAAATAACGAATGCTCCGTATAAACAATATCATCTGAAGAATGGTTTTAAAAACACAAATTCTAAAAAATTTCGTGAAGTTATCAAACCTCTATCAGACTCACGACAATATCTAATAAGAAAGTAGAATTGGTGGAGCACTCAAACGAAAGAAAATGGAGAAAGCATATAATTCTAAACCTGTGAATTATGTGTACTGGAATTCACCGAAAGAGTTAGTTGCTCGTCTACGACTATTGGTAGGCCTCAAAGTCAGCTGGGCATACTGGACATGACAATGAAATAATTTCAATAATTGAAGAATTACGTGAAGAAGGTATAATATATTTGATAAATCCACAAGTAATGATCACTATCATATCATCATTCAATGCAGTAACATTATCAACTTTTCCCTTTAATCATTTTGAAATAGAATGACTAATGAAATAAGTGATGTCAAACGACAAGTTGTTAATGAATTGCATAGACCTGCAAGACGTATAGTTTCATAGGAGAATAACCATCATCCAAGGTTTTGCAGATCTATGGCAAATAGATCCAGCTGAACTACAACCTTATGCAAAAAGTAATAAAGGATACCAATATATACTTGTAGTGATTGATTGTTACTCAAAATATTTGTGGACTGTAGGAGTTAAAGAAAAAACAGATAGTACAATAACAATGCAATGAAATATGTACTGAAGGAAGCCAAGTTTTTCCCCAAACATATACAAAGCGATCAAGGAAGGAATTTTTTAATAGAAGCTTCTCATCTCTCATGCGAGAATATAATATCAATCATTTTTCAACATTTAGCACAAAGAAGGCGGCTATAGCAGAAAGAGTGATTCGTACAATAAAGGCATGGCTCTACAAGAAATTTTCGATGAGAGGTCACCACAAATGGCTTGATATTCTTCCAATTATAACTAGTAGATATAACAATAAAGTTCATCGCACAATAGATATGGCACCCATCAATGTTGATTCAACAACAAAATTGAAATTCAAAGGTATCAATGGAATTGGAGGAAAACAAAGTAAACCAAATTCCAATTGAATAATATTGTACGTATAAGCAAGTACAAACATATTTTTGAATAGTCTTACACTGCGAACTTTACCACGGAGCTCTTCAAGATTGTTAAAATTGATAAAACCACCCCAACGACCTATAAACTTGAAGATATGAATGAACAAACCGATTAGAGGATGTTTTTACGAAGAAGAGTTATTACGAACCGAGAATCCTGACGTATATCTGATTGAGAAGGTGTTGAAGATAAGAAAAAATAAAGTATTTGTAAAGTGGTTAGGCCTCCTAGCGAACAAAATTCTTGGATTGATGAATCGAATATGGTTTAAATGTATCTACTATTGTATTTACGAATAAAGTAATGTTGAAGTTTATTTTTGTTTTCATTTCAATTATGAGTATAAGAATTGAAAAATAATGCAGCGGTAAACGTTGCCCCAGCCATTCGCAACGTTCTGTGTATACCAAACCAAATTAATTGTATACTCCTTTCCACTTATATTTTCCACTCACGATATTGAAAGCACATTATCATTCTCAAACTAATCGCCGTCACTTTGAAATGCAGTCTCCAACTCTTTTCGCTAATTATCTCTCACTGATAATGCCGTCTCATAAAGCTGAGTCGACTCCTCAAGCTCAGTCTGAGCTTGCATTCTCGAACGTTGATTGAATTGATTATCTTTAACAATTTTTGAACGGAGTTCATCTGCATCCGTACACACTTTAACCAATTTAACCTTGACTAATGCAATCTTGGCATCTAATGCTTGAAGAGTTTCCTTATTAGCATTTATATAGCCCGCTCACTCTTTTCAAGTTCAGCAATAGCCATCTGCGCCTTTACAAGGCGGCATTTTGCTTTCTTTTTCATTTCTCCAAACCGATGTAGAGGACTGAAAGAAGATAGCGATTCAGCTTTCAAATCACCCTTCATTTCTTTAGGTGAACCTTTTGGCTTCCTCTTCGATCTGTCACTTTTCGTTGTGGGTTTTTTTCCTCTCGCACAACACTTTTCTATTGTTTCTTTTCTCTGAAGTCAGTGACAATCGATGAAGATGCATTAGTAACCTCCCTCTTGATTGTTCTAGATTTCTTATCAACACCAAGAGGAAGGTTGCGAAACGATTGGATTTTCAATAACAGTTTGCTCATTTGGTTCCGGCACATTTGCAAAGTTAACAAAGTCGTTAATATCAAAATCATTTATCGAATCTTGACTCGATAAATGTAATACTGGAATATTTTCAAAATCAGTGTGATCGATATCAACAAGTGGTGAACCATCTTCAGCAATCAACAACGGCATAGAGATCATGGTAATGATTATTTAGGTCCGAGGAATGATATGTGATAGCAATAGATTGAAATAGGAAAGGTGATGATGTTACTGATACTTCACCTTTTATAGAAGAAAATGAACTAACGCATGCGCTCTTCTATCAACTAGCCCACTCTTGCATTGACTAGCACATGCGCTCTTGCATGCACTCTTCCATCAACTAGCCCACTCTTTCATTGACTAGCACATGCGCTCTTTCACTAAACTGTTTACGCATGTGACGATCTTTGTCATTCAAGAGGAACACTTGTTGCATGCATTTCGAAATGTGAGAAAATGACACAAATAGATTCAAAATAATATATTTATTAATAACAGAAGACAATGACATTAATAAAACAAAAAAATTAAAAGTGTTGATGTTTCTCTGTCGTTGTAGAATGTTCTTTGATTCTTCTCCTCAATATTTGTTGATCATGTGTCCAGACAGCAACATTGAAGGAAATTAATTCTCCTTTTGGGGTAGAGTTGACCAACCTTCTCACACAGATCCCAAGAACTTCTACATGAAGTGCATACATGATTCCAACAATTCGTTGTGTATGTATTACAACGCAAACAACGTAGCAGCGGAGCTGGAATAGCAGCACAGGTAGCACACATATTTCTACAAATACCCATATTATTGGATAATAATAGGTTCGGAACACTTCAGGCACTGTAACTATTGCTGACGATACTCTATTTTTGGCCGCTTCGGTGGATGAGATGGAGGCGACAGCTGAATCCGCGACATACAATCATTGCACATACCAGTGCAAGGATTAATTGTTTCCTTAGGTCTACTTATTTGGCAAAAGTAGCACACAATAGCCCCCACTATTATCATTGGGTAGACACACACTTTTGGTTTTTCATCACACTCTTTTGAAACGGCATTTTTACTAATTCGTTTAGAAATAATAAGAGATGACTTATAGAGACTCTGACTGCTCTCTCTTACAACGACATTCTCTATTTATACAAATTAACATCGTGTGAAAGTATAGTGGGGAAACTTATCCTTCTCTCCCACTCAAAACGAGTCAAGTGGTAGGTGGGAGTTGTACCACTTCCTCTCCCTATTCAATCATATAAGTCGACTTACCATCCTGAAGTTCATTCATTCACTCTACAACTGTGAGCAAACAAGTGTGAGCAAACAACAAGATGAATTCTGAAAAAATAGCTGCTGCATTAAAATAACATATCTGCTATTGATGAAAATAATTGGATAGACTAGTCAGATGATGAGGATGTCAACATTCCACTAGAGGAAGTGATATTTGAAGAAGAGGATATTGGAGTCGATGAAGATGTGATAGATGAATTGAAAATGAGGTCAATGAAGATGATGGCGTGGTGGAGTTTGAAGGGGTTGTGAATGGAGAAGAAGACGATGAAAGGGATTTTATAGCTGATTCATCTGAAGGTGATGGTGCTTTGAGGATCGGTATGCGAATGCTCAATGTCAGTGAGACATTAGAAGATCCATTGGACTTATATTGTGCAATGGATGCCATACGTATTGATTCAGCACAATAGATGGAGAGAACAAAAAACTATGTGGTGCTGCTTTCGGTTTTATTCGCATAGAAACAATAATGGAGGGTGGTATCATCAATGTCAACACCCACAACACACCGTCTCTATTATGGAAATGGGGCAGAAATTGGTGTGATGCTTGCGAGAGGCCCCTAACAAACTTCACCCGAGTGTCGACTTGCATTATATGTAACAATGTCAAACCTGTGTCATAATAAACCGTGGACCTAATGCCCTCTCAGGGCTACATAATTCACACAAAACATTTGTAGTAGAATTCACAGATTATGTGACAAATGACTACTTTGACTAAAAAAGTCGAAGTTAGGATTTTGTTGATTATTGAATATCTGTGCATATGATGAGTTCTTCTTTGACTGAAAAGTCGAAGTTGGGAATTTGATAGTCATTGAATATCTATGCATATGATGAGTACTACTTTAAATGAAAGTTGTAGTTGGCATTTTGTCAATCATTGAATGCATATAATGATGAGTATTACAGAGTGGGATGATGGTACTTTTACATGCATTTTGTTTGTTTGAGACTATAATGTTTGACATAATAAAACAATGGTATGAACCTATTTCTGTTTGAAAGTATAATGATAGCTCTGAAAAGAGCTGATTTTGTTTCAGTCTTCAATTGTAGACCTGAAAAGGGCTGTTTTTTTTATTAATCCATGCAATGGTATGGACTAATGCTCCTCATCATCATCAGAAACAATAATAATGGTGGGTCGTCATCTAAATCATCTGAATCAGATGATATACTAATGATGTCGTCCTCATTATCATCTGAATCAGATGATATACTAATGACATCGTC